>NC_043963.1:35184326-35216826 GCF_902148855.1 Sphaeramia orbicularis
AATTAACAGGTATGGCTTAATTGTGGTTTCGGAAAACTGAAACAGCTCGTGTTGTATCAATTAAAGTTGGGGCAATTCTTTGGCGCACGCTTTGGCTGGCTAGGTCAGAGTCCTGATTACCATTTTCTATTGCAAAACAGGATTATGCACCGGAGACCAGGGGAAGATGACAGTGAACAAGGCCATTATACCCTTACTCAGCACCTGAGAGAAACTGTAAGACTGTACTGCACCGCACTAGGTTAATCATCACCTTGTCTCTCAGCATCACACCAGCCTGCTGTTGAAATCAAACTGTGAAATTCAGGACACATGTGAAGCACAAACAAACTAGCAGGTAACATGACCTCAGCACAGTAAGAAAGCATTTCATCATCTAAATACAATTTAATAGAAGCCTATTAATCACATAATGTAAAATGTGGCCTCTTCTAAAAAGGCCACAAACTTTGTTATCCATTGAAAAATGGTCTCTTTCTGATTAGGCAATCACATTGCAAGCTTAAGCTGCCCAGATTTCATAAATCACTTCATACATACATGGCATTTGATTAGAACCCATTAGCAGTGAGCAACAGTGTGTATATGATGTGCATTTGGGGAGGCATGTGCATGTCTCATCTCATATTTTCCATGGTATGCTCTTTAGGATGTTCCTCATTAGTGTGAATATTAATGCAACCAGAAAGGGGGGAAGAGGGGAAGAAAAATGTAAAAGGAATTTGGAAGAGCTTTTTAAAAGGGGCCATTTCATCAGAATCGTTATTTTTTTGCGGTTCTCTGAAGGCTCGTAACCGACGGTCTATGAAGAGAGACATGCCGCAGCGGGGCTTAATTTAAAACCAGAAAGGTCACTGCGCTAAGAAAGGTCCTCAGCTCAGCCAAAAATATAAAATGAGGAGGAGAAAAAGAAAGCAGTGGGGGTGGAGGAGTGGGCCAAGAAAGAGAGCCGAATGAAAGGAGATCAGAGGATGCCGATTGGAAAGGGGGGACCCTGACTGCAGGAAACACGTTCAAGTAATTTGGAAAGACAGTGTTATGGAAGGGAGTAGAAAATGGAAAAATACTGAGGAAGGAGGAAAATGGGGAGAGGATAATGAACTGAGTTACAATTGAACTGGAACAGACCTCGCATCAAAACAGATGCAAGGGGTTTTTTGTTTACTTTAATGGTGTTTTTGCAAGTAATTTGTTATAATGGCCTACAATTTCAGAGAAAAACACTGCATCCATACACAGTGAAGGATTGCCAATCTGTCCAACAATCTGTGTTGGCAGAAACACAACCCTCCCCAAGCTTTTGCTGAATGACGCTCTCATGCTTGGTACCGGACCAGAGTGATAATGGTCAGATGGGAAATTTGCTTTGCCACTGCAACTCAGCAAAAATAGGTAGACTTTGAAAACTACATTTCTCTCCAGATCGATGTGATTATACGTGATGATTACATTTGATCTGGCTGAGAAATTGCACGTGTGTTTGGACTTGGCATTGTTAACAGTAAACCTTTCAGCAATTCACCCCCCCCCACACACACACACACACACACACACACACACACCCAAACACTACCTTACATTCCCGAGACTAACATCCCTGTCTTCAATCACTTGTTTATCTATCAGCTCACTTTAATTGTCCGCTGGGTTTTTGACTGCGGCACATTACATAAAAAGCACAGAGGAGTCTCATGGCAGCAGCACGACAGCCTCTGATGTAAAGCCTCACGCTTTGCACAGATAAGGCGGGTTCAATTTTAATGTTGCTAGCACACCGAGACGCACCAGGCTCACTTGTAAAACAGAATGCCCCCTTCGCTTGTAAACGCAGCAGCCCAGGAGGAGGAAAGATATGGGGGTGGGGTCGGCTGAGGTGGGCTGAATTAAGAGGAAGAGAGGAATTCCACTTGTCCAACTCCTGCAATCCATCCAATGGATCAATTTCTACACACAAATTCCCAATCCATTCCCCATCTCTTTTAAAAACTAATACCCAATTCCAATCACAACTGCAGTAAAGCATATCTTGTAAAAGGTCATTGTGTGACCTCTGAGTTCTCTAAATTGGATGCTGGTTGGCCCACTTTCCTTTGAAATACTGCACAGGCTGATATAAAAACCACCCTGTACACAATCACACCTCCAGTGGGACCTGCATCCAGCACATCAGTAGGTGTTCGTTTTGATGTGAGGTATCACAGCACGGCGAGTTTAACAAGATGCTGGTTGGCTGTGCAGAGGGAAACAGGAACCAGAACTTGAACCTAAACTAGAGCATGGGGGCCTGGGAATGACTGTGCTGCTAGGTGTATCTGTGTGTGCATGTGCGCTTGCCATAGGCAGCATGCTGGCATATAGTGGAGCATCTCTCCTGCAGCCAGCCAGGGGAACTGATCAGATGGACGATCAAACACTAATCATTCCCTCACGGCCCATACCGAGTAAAGCTGTCATTAATTTTGCGGAATTACATCAAATCTGAGACATTCTTTATGTGGCCCACGGCCTGTAGACAGTTATACGACAGGGACTGCTGCGCTAAGCAGATGGGGCAGCTTGGCCGTGCATACTAAATACCACCGTCCCCCCTTTCTCTATCTCCACCCTCCCAACACTCTGCCCTCCTTCCAGGCACTCTGCTCCCACTCCCTCTTTCTTTGTTTTCTACCCTTCTAATGCCTTTGCTTCACTATATGATAGCACAGCTCTTAGTGATTACATCATTCAACCCAAAGAGATGATGTATTCTTTATATATGCTCACAAATTCGCATACTGCTTTAAAAACATACAGAGCAGTAGATAAAATCCTAAACAGGGACAAAAAATACACTAGTATTCGTAAGAGCTCTGTACACACCACACATCACCTGTTATTTAGCATGACGACCAAATAAATCATTTGCTGACAAATCTTTAACGTTTGTCTCTTGGATGTTGACAAATCTAATAGTTTACTTGCCTTCACACAACAGAAGGTCATAATCCCATTTGAGGTTTCCTTGGCAACTGCTGAAGGCAAGTTGCAATTTATGACTAGTGACACATACCTGCCATTCCCTTTGAATGAGACATGTGGTAAGCTATATTCAGACAGACCACCTCAGGTAATAAAACTGCAGTAGCACTCAGGGGCTATACCATTTTCTTATATTGAGAGGAATTCCAAGCCCGGCTGCTAGAAATCAGCAGACGACAGGGATTAAATTTGTGTAGAATAGTCTTGCAACCCATAAACAAACAGCATGCCAAGCGTTTTGTGCCAGAATAGTTTGTAGTGTTCTTTTGCCAACCTAATGCTTAAAAATGTTGGTATTAACTCATGACTACACGCTTCCCACAGTGTAAGTGTGTGTCTGTGCATGTGTTTGGGGGTGAGGGGTAATGACAGACAGAGGAGCCATAACAGCAGGCAACCAGGTCAAGATCAAGCAGTTTCATGGACAATCCACTTTCAGTCTAGTCTCTATTAGGGTGAAGCCTCACATTCCTGCTGCACAGGAATCCTCAAACTTCACACAAAGCTGACGCTTCAAAGTCAAGGCTATCTGAGGACTGCTCTTACTCCCTGAAACAGCCAGACAAACCACCAAAAATGTCTCAAAACCAGTAAAACTATAATTCACTTTTTTGTTGTGTGTTCTGTTTTATCTATAGTTTTCATCGCTTTCCTAAAAATAAATTTAAAAAAAATAATAATAATTAAAAAAATAAGCAAGACCATGACTTTTAGTCTGCTGTAACAAATTTGGCTGCAAAATAAACTTGTACTTGTAATGCTTTTAAATTTCAGTTCCCTAAAATTTGATAGCCTTTAGCACAAATGTAAACAAGGCTACTAAATAAGAGCCATTGCAGACCAGCCTATTTAATTATCCTACTGCATAGAGAGCCACTACTTCCAGCACCACTTTGCTCACACAGGCTCAGCACACTATTAATCCACTTAAACACAATTTATAGGGTCTCAACATCGACTGTCCGTCGGCATAAAATTACATGAAGCGTCCTTATAGTGTCTTCAACAGACTAAATTAGCCAAACTGGACTTACTAATTGAGAAGGAGAAAAGCACCGTCTGACTGAATTGACTCGCCAATGAGCAGAGATAAATAAGCAGGCTGTGGGTAGCATAGCCACATCAATATCTACAATAATACAGGGTGAATCAGATAAGTACAAAGAGAAATAGTGTGTGTATAGCAGTGTAAGTTTAAAAAAAAAAATCTTAGTCCATATTTACATGAATCCCAAAAGGGCTTCCACAAGGGCAATTGGTATCTTAAAGTTAAAATTCTTTGGTTCAAGTCACAATCAGTAATTTTATCAGTGGAGTGATTATCTGATAAATACCAACCACCTCACACACTGTGGGTGATTTCCAGCCAATAGCGTGCAAAGATATGGTTGTCTTTTCTCTTCCTAATCTCCTTATACACATTACTTTGTTTGCTGTTCCATTATAGTTGTCTATTTGCTAAACATCAATAGTCTCATGACATGAAAAATTAAACAATGCCTTAACATTACTCCTTCATCCTTTATTTATCTACAATTATTTCAATAAATAGACATGCAGAGGGCTTGATTCCCAGGGAACAGCTTCAAGATGCTGCGGAGCTTGTAGCATGTTTTAGGATATGCCTATGTGTGACAACTCGTATGCAATACATGGGCTTTCAAGATGGTATACTGCCATCTGCTGTTCTGTGCAGCAGAACCACTACGGAGGAGAGGTGCCTTTTATGAATCCATGACAAGAGACAGTGTGTTCTGTGGGAGGTCTCACACACTTTCCAAACTGAGGACTGTAATTCTGCATTATTTGAGCAGCTTTGCTGAACTAAATAAACCATAAGCAAATTAGACATGAAGGAAAAACCAAAATTCATGTTTATATGCTGCAGAAATGACCGGAGTAGGAAACATGTCTGAGGAAAAGTAGACCAAAGAACTTTAATCAAAATGAACAACAGCAGTAGGGAACTAAAGGTTGCACTTAACTATATGCCAGGGTGGAATATGACAAAGAGTTAGTGAACTTTTATCTTTTTTAAGTACAAACCCAAGGTACTTGTACTGTATTACCACTACTTTATGCATAAACTTTATACTTTCTATGCCAGAGGCAATTATTATATTACCCCACTACATTTATCCAATTCCTTTGTTTGTTTTTTTCTCAGATTACAGTTCATGACTAAAACTGTCCATGTATCTCAAAACATGATGATTTTGAATGTGTACGATCAACTGAATTATCAAGTTTTTCCTCATAAGTTGCAAAAATTCTCCAACTTCTTGAATGAAGTCTTATATATTTACATATTTTATTTGTTTGCTTGACAGGGACAGCACACACTAATAATAAGTATGAATGCAAAGTTACCACAGTTAGCCAAAAGACAATTTTTCATCTGCTGTTCCTAGAAAGACGTTATAAGGTAACTGTACAAAAAGACATACAAGATTAAAATTACAAAGCTATGGGAGCATAGCTTTGCATGCAGAAATAATAAAAGGATAAAATACCGATGTTAGTGAATACATCTTTTAAGACACCTCTAAACTATATTATCATGCACCACAGAGGCATACAGAACAATAAAATTAGAGGTAATAATACTGATACAAATACAAACTAAATTAAGACCACACTGTGCCTTAATTTGTTAATGCACACGTTGCTGCATTTATGAACAATACGAAAAACATACAAAGCACAGGAACACGCATTAAGAAAACCTGTATAATACACAGACACAACAATACGACAGACATGCAGACACAAGGACAGACTGCAGCAGTAAGATAGCAACAGGTGGCAGCAAGTGACGCTGAGCACAAGGAGACGGAGGACAAATGAAGTGCAGCTGAATTTTAGTGCTAACAGACCTGACCATTGATGAACCATTTCTCTTAATGTGCTTTTAATACACTGTATGAATCCATTCTTCCGACAATAGTTGGAAGTTTGGGTTTGGAAATACTAATGCATATTCATACAAAGCTGAAAACAGGTGAAACATGCATGTTTTTTTGAGCATGGCACAGGACAATGACACTGCAAAGATTTGCCACTCTTATAGAACACAGTGTATTGCTCTGTTAAACGAGCAACAGTACATACAGTACAAGTAGCTTAACTTTTAAAAATCTATAGTGGTGAAATGTAAAACACACTCTATCGCAGTACTAATAGTAATCCAAAAACATCATACATAACAATGAAAAACAGCGATAATTTCATTGCATAATGACACTATACTGATAGCACATTCATAATTTTACTTAATACATTAGTAGTTAAGTATTTTCACTGCAGTATGAGTACTTTTAGTTATTCTATAGTAATTTTGTTCAATTAAACTAATATCTAAAATTATCTGTGCCTGAAATCACCAAATCAATGCATATACTGGGACCTTCTGACTCATAATGTATAGGTTTCAGGTTTATGTCATCATCTATAATACAGAAAATACAAACAATGAGGCTAATTTTAAGTCAACTATCTGTGAATTATGTTGAGACTGAATAGGATTAGGCAGAAGTTAAATGCTTATATACAACTCGCTAACATTAGAATCAAATCAGTTTTAGGCTACCAAAATATAGGTCTGTCAGAAAAAAAAAAAGTAAACATCTGTAACATTTTTCCGTTGCCGTCATAAGCACATCTCGTTGTTTTACTCATCGCATATATCAAATACTTCCTTCTATTGGACATTGATGTAACCATTAGTGCTCTGTGATGTGTCATCCGATGAGAAAAACAACAGCTGCCCGATGAGAAGCGTCAGATTACGTTCGGCTGTTCACGCGCTAAAACGCTTTGAACATGGGAATTGTAGTTTAAAGTCCAGTAGTCAGCCGCCGTTTAATCAACATTATGAACGACAGTTCCCACAATGCCTCGGTGGAAGTGAGGCTGTCATGCTTGTGTTTTGCTTTGGTTTTTTGTTATTGTTTCAGGCTAGTGGAGCAACTGAGCCCGGAGAAGAAAGCACGACTGTCTTGCATATGTGCGTGTCTTTTTTTTTTTTTCTTTGCGGACGGTGACTCCGGTATTTATTAAAAGACAAATTGCTCAGACTGTTCATAGAAGCAAGAGCGATAAAGGTAAGAGAGATGTCAGAAAGTGTCGACAAATAATGTGCGCAGCTGCCTTTTGTAGTTGACAAAGCATGTGATTGTCTGTACTGACGTGTGCGCGCGCCACATCAATTAATTGGACAACAATGGTGAGCTGCCACGGAGCCGGATGGGTCAGATCACAAGTTTGTCTAAGTTCGCATCGAGACGCATGGCACACAATGATTACTCGACATGTGCTACTGTTGGGCCTCAAGCCTCGTGCTGTGTAACATGAACCCTCTGAAAATGGTGTTACTAAGCGCTTTTGCCCCGTGCGGTTTTTGTCCCTGATGCAAATAACATCTTCTAAAATGTGTTCATCAACATTCAGAGCTGCAGAGAGTAGATGCTCTTAACACTTAATCCCCAGAATTATATTGGATTAAGGCTTCCATATCACTGAGGAATACAAAAATTAAGTATAGCAAAGTTACAGTTAATCCACTTTGAGAGCATATATGTTAAAAAGTCTTACAGGCCCATGTAGTCCTCATGCACATGTTGTCATATTAGTCTGTTACCAAGCTTGGCTGCCTTGAAATATATATTTTCTCATGCCCTTGGTTGCTGTTTGCATACATCTGGGGGAATTTGAATTTCTGCCATGACTCGGTGCATTCACCAAACACATGTCCCTTACTGGAGTCAATACCCTACACCATATGTGAATGAATAAATACTTTGTTCTCGCACAGAATCTCCAAAAGGTGTTGTAAACCGCAGGCACTTAACGTTCTTGCAGCTTGTATTTGTCAGGGGAACTTGAGCCATGTGTGTACTGGGGGGGCCCAACACCTTGCATGCTTACACGTGATGGTGTACAATGGCAACAGATTTTGCCGACGACTGGAAATAGCCTTGGTGACAAACATGTAGTATGTCACGTTGCTTGAAGGACCTGTTGTCACTAAGGTTTAGTTCTGGTGTCCTTTCCTCTAGTCGGTCCAGGTATCTTTTTACACTAAATATTCACACTCTCTTGTTTGTCCTCTAGTAGTCACCTCTTACCTTTTCAACGCTTTGCTGCTATATTGGCAATTATTTTTAATTTATTTGCAAGTCTAACACACTATTTTTAAACCAAGTATAAATATAATGCTTTTTCTATAGGTGTTAACCTATCTTGCTTTTGTTTAGTGTTGCCATGGAAAAGGCTTGGCGGGTGGAGTTCAGAAACGTGGGTTGCAGTTACTTCCCTGAAAGCAGAGTTGACTGCCACTATTCGCTGAGCTCACAGCACACCTGGGCCAGCAGTGACTGGATCGGGCTCTTCAAGGTATTGTAAATACAATGAGTGTTGCAAAAACTTTGTGATAAAGATGAAGTGTTGTTCTGGAAAATAACTGTGTGTATGTTTTCTCCCTCAGGTTGGATGGTCATCAGTGAGAGATTACCACACGTTTGTTTGGGCTCTGGCTCCAGCTGATTATCAAGAGGGCACGGAAGTCAACTGCTGTGTGCATTTCCATGGTACTAATAATAATAAATTATTATATTCCTCATAGTCAGGGCTATCAGGAATATGAATTTTGTTTGGCATTCTGTGTTCTACACAAAAATAGAAGCAGTTAATGATTTAACCATCTACCTGTTCATTTAGGGTCAGTATTATAATATAAGCCTTACAGTGAGTTTGTAATGTAATACACACATATAAATGAAAACTACATGTCATTTGCCTCTTGCAAGAAACTGGACAGAGGTGACATAAGTAATAGATGTTAACATGATGTCAGTAAAAGACCAGTTGTAAAACCTCAAGCTGTAGGGAAAAAGTGGCAATAGTGATGTAAATTACATTTCTATGACTTTCACCCAGCTGTTTTTATACAGGTTAATTGAAATCTTTCTAACATTATGCAAAACAAACAGTCTCCTTAAATAACTGCAATTAGGCATTTCTGTAATAATTACTAACCATGCCTTGCCATGGTTAGTTCTATATACACCAAAAGAATAATCCTTCCTAAGTATAAGGAAACCTCTCCAACTATTCAATGCCCAAATGTCCTATTCTCTGAAACACTGTCTTAAATAAGGCATTCCTATGGTCTGGATCAATGGAGCCAAGTAATCAGCGTAAGACAGACAACTGCTCCAGGCCGGTTCTAACTACTTTTTCGCACTGAAGAATATGGTGTTCGCTGTGTCCTGCCTGTCAGTGGAAGCTGATAAGCCTGATTCAGTTAGGAGGGGTTGAGTGAGGGGCACGTGTGCAGCAGGTGTGGTATTGACCTCTGGTAAAGTGATTTATCACTAACTTAAACATACTGTCAATGTCATTCTTCACTGGAGGAAGAGCAGCGGAAGGTCTAAAGAAACTGCTGATGGCTTCTTATCACCAGAGATGCAGTGATTTAAAAACATAGTTGCTTGCACTGTGACCTAAGCTGCTGCTGTGAGTTACAATACAGCTCATAAACTTTGTTGTATGTCATTCCTGCTGCCTGTTTTCCATCTTCTCCCCTCACTGTACATGTGTTGTGAAACAGAAATTCCAAGTAAATCACTCTGAATATGAGGCAAGAGGCTATATGAGATAAGGATAATGGGACATTAGCTTACTTTATGCGCTGTGCTGGTTGAAGTCACCGATTGCAGCTCCTGTCCAGTCAGGGTGGAAAGCTGAAGGCAAAACATCAAATACAGACTATTAAGAAACCAAGTAGTTGTAGCTTGTAAATTAAATATGGTGAAACTACCTAGTACGGTAAGCCTGTACACGTTTCTATGAGACATGAATGGCTACCAACATAAGGGAAACATCGATAAAAACACGTTTTTATGGGTTTTAAATGAGCGTTAGATGACACATGAACATTACTTGGCTAAATGTGTTCAGTTTCGCTAAAACTAGGTGAGTATGACTTTTCAGTGAAAGCACTAACTAGTAGGTAACCAAGTACAAGGCTGTAAAAGGCCCTCAATATACATATTTATTGTATGTAAACGTGGTTTAAGCTAAATAAATACGAGAAACTTGACGCTGTTTGTAAATACGTACCTGTTTAGCATCTTGAGGCAACTTGGCTACTTAAGCTAACTGTTCACTGTAAAAACTCTTAAAGCATTTTACTTATTGACATCACACACTAACAACGTACCTTTGAGCTTGAGCAGTTTCCAAAGAGTAATTCTTCGAGTCGGACCCGTAGTTAGTAAAACGGGACCGGAATAAGACTGTCTGTTAGCATAACATTTACTCAGTGACGTTTTTTCAGGTGTTGCGGTTCTTGACATGAACGCGCCACTTTCGAAAACGTCACGTGACTGCGTTTTAATTAATAGTGACGGGACTTTGGGCTCTTTGAAGGGAGCCGTTCACTGAAAAGAGCCGTTCAAAAGACTGGCTCTTTTATGTTTTTTTGCATTATTTTGAAACACCAATGCTTTAATGACTAAATAGGCTACATGTGATGATTGACATTACATTTTAAAGGTGTTTAATTGGCGCGGCAGTCAATATTATCTTACTGTAAAAAAGAATAGTTAGTTCAAATGTGTGGGCTAAATACATAACATGAGAGGTGACATTAGGCAAATGCTGGAATTTGACAAAAAAAAAAACATAACGGTACATTATGTGGACCAGTCTGTAGCCTAAAAATGAAGAAGAAAATAAAACATTTTCTTATGAAATAACATTTTATTCTCCTCGAAACAAGAATAATAAATGTTGAAAGTTGCATGCTCTTCTTTTCTTTCTGAAAAGTGCATCCAAATACTGCTCCTTTTTCTTTGGCTCATTACTCACAGGTGGTCACTCACTCATTCTCAAACTTTTCTCTGGTTTTGACCAGTGTTCCAGCTCCGCCTCCTCCAGTATGCTCACCTCACGCTTCAAACTGTTGTTTTTTCTAACTTCTTGCCATGAGACATGCGCATTGCACAAGCACTCTTTTTGTTCTGCTCGAACATTCTCCTCCTGCCCAATGCCTCCCCAGTGACGCTAAATGGACAGGCAATTGGACACGCCCTCCTTAAAAAAAAAAAAGAAAATGAACGGCTGTTTACAAAGACTCAGTTCCCATCATTCATTTCAAAGAGCCGTTCAAAAGATTCGATTCGTACGTGAACGTCACATCACTATTAATTAAAAAAAAAAAAAAATCGCTAGCTTGATTATTTAGCTACCTTACATGGATCGTTGTGGTACCCGTTACCATATTTTTTTATAAAGCTGGGTAATAAGAGTCTCCCGGCTTAAAAAGTTACCTATGACTCGATTAAAAGGATACGGCCTACATTAGACACACAAACAGGTATTATTCGTCCATTGCATCAGGTAATACTACGTTAGCTTGTAGCATTACCTCTGAAGTAGCTTGGTTAGTTTGTCTGCTTAGAGATTGAAAGTTTAATAAAGCACCAGTTTTGGCATAGGGCTGACATGGCCAGGTTTGAAGCAACCAGCAGAGAGAAAGCACGTGTGCCCCAGTTTTGTTGAATGAACTAAAGGTTACTGACATTTCTCGCTTATTAGTTACTTTTAGGTAAAGATGTTGAAATATGCATGTGAGGGAACTAGCAGGATTTCACAACACCATAAGGCCTGTTGGGAGTGTAACTGTGATGTCCAGGTGGTTGTGACCTAATAAATCCTCTTGTGATTTTTGAAAGGTGCAAGTTACATAACTGCTACCTAAAATGACAAGTAGTACTTGTTTTATGCTCATTAATTTCACTACAGCCATGTGACTACATATTAAAAGTGTTGTCTTAAGTCCCTATTTCACTAACAACATGAAAGAAAGTAACTCTTCCACATGGATCAACAGCATAATGGGAAGCCAGTTGCAGTACTGCTATTTTAACAGAACAGTCAGGCTAAAATAGCCTTTCCAAAAGCACAGTCTATTTATCCAGTTTAATTTTTCTTTACGCAGCCTGAACCCACTACTAAAAACCAAGATGTGGTTGTGGACCAAGAATCAAAATACTAAAAAAGATGACGCTATTTCAATGACTGAAAGTAAACATTTACACTGGAAAAATAGAACGTCTTATTTCTCCTTCAGAAAATCGTTCTAACAGACCCTCCTCTTTTTTTTCCCCCTCATTTTACAGCCTCATACCTACCAAAGCCCAGCTCCCAAGAGTATGAGTTTGTGTATATTGACGCCAAAGGCGAAATTTGCTCCTGCAGCTCCAAATTCACATTTTGCGCCCCAAAGCCACTGGAGGATTTAGTGACCCTTGAAGAAGAGTCCCATGGAGGGGAGGAGGGCACAGATATGCTTCTGGTTATACCCAGGGCTGAGCTGCTACAGGTAAGCATAACAGATGTTGTATATATTGACCTTATATGGTTAATGACTGTGTTTTCAGCTTTGCAAAAATAATTACTGCTGGTCAGATAGAGTTTCATTAAATAATGGTACAGATAGGTCTAATGATGAATCAGTATCATTGTTTACTTTTGATACACAACGACGAGAACACAAGGAGGATGAAGATGCTCCATTGCTTTCTTTTTCTGTCTCCTCCCAGAGTCGGCTGCAGGAATGTCTGCGAGAGCGTGCTGAGCTTCTGCAGCTTCAAGAGGCAGCAAGCAGGCAAAGGGAGAGAGAAAAGCAGGAGTATAAGAGGGCCAGGGAGGCCTGGGAGAGACAACGTAAAGAGTTGGAGATTGATATTTTCAGGCTGCGGGAGGAGCTAAAGCAGACTCAGGAGAAAATGGAGGATGTGCAGCAAAAACAGAAGGTAGTTGGGCAAATACTATGGCAAGAATCAGTTGATTAGTCCTAGTTTTTTCAGTTCTCATTTCTCTGCATCGGAGCTTTCACCCTTTCTTTTGGTATAAATAGTAGTTCACTAACATGCCGTGGTAGTTCTTTTTATAATGTTAAATATTGCATATTTTGATGGAGTAAGATTTTCCTATGTCTTCATAAATTCAAAATCTTAAAAATTAAAATTGCCTCTGGTCTGGTAGGAGGAGCAGGCTTTGGGAGAATCACTGGCCCAAGAAAAAAGTATGTTATTGGATGCGAGGGAGGCGGGTGAACAGCGTATCAGGGAGCTGGAGGAGGACATCAAGACCTTGACAGAGAGAACAGTAGAGAGAGAGACAGAGTTGGAAAGGTTTGTCAATTTAATACTTTTATTGTGATATGTTTGTTTTTCAGTTTTTTAGTGTTGCTTTCTTGTTTTGTAGTATTTCAAGTGTTTATTTAGGACTTTTCATTGTCGTTAACCTAATCTGTGTGTTCAGGATGAAAGAAAGGGTGAAGCGAGCAGGAGCTCAGAAGAAAGAAGAGGAGGGTGAGAGAAAAAGCCTGCAGGTACTTAAATCAATGTATTATAGATCATTTGATCTTTATTTTTCTGCTGTGTATTCTGCTTCAATGTCTTGCTTTCCATCTATATTGTTCATTTCTGTCCCTTAGACCAAGCTGGAACAGACAGAAGCTGAGCTCCGCAGTCTGTCGAAGGAATTCCAGGGCCTGAGGAACTCACTGGCCCAGAGAGACACCAGTGTCCTGCAGCTCCAAAACACCATCACCACCCTCACCCAAAAACTGACCACTGCCCACAGGAAAGAGGTCAGATATGTCTTTGAAAATGAGATATACTGTAAGCATGCAGGTTCTTAGTTACATTTGGAAAGGCTTTTGTTCTTGCATTTTTTAGGAGACGGGTATCATTTTTAATTTCTCTCGCAATATATCTCAAAGCACATTTTAATTTGTTGAAAGGCATTTGCATCTGACACCAATTTATTTGGGGTACTTAATGGAGATGGTATAGTGGAAAGATGCCAACACTCCCTCTCTTCATTCATTTATGGCCAGACGGAGAGTGAGGCAGCAATGAAGGAGATGCGAAGCCTGCGGGAACGTCTGAATGCAAGTGAGCGCACTGCAGAAGGTTTGAAGAATGATCTAAGTGCCATGGTGACCCAGAGGGATCACGGGCAAGCAGAACTACATCAGGCTCGTCTGCAGGCAGCACAGCTCACTCTTCAGCTGGCAGATTCCAGTCTGGCTCTGAGAGAAGGAAGAGCCCACTGGGCCCAGGAGAGGCAGAATCTGCAGCGAATGTCTGAGGTATGTGAGGCCTTGGAGCATGTGTTTTATGGTGTAATAGACAAATGTAAGATATTTGCAATTGTACCCAGAGAATTAGATGGTAGAAGAGTTAAAGTTCTGTAATAGGAAAGAGAAGACATAGCAGGTTAATTAATATAGCACATACATATACTCACTATCTGGGTAAAAAGTATTAAATTTCTCAACCAATTTAAGTCATTTGTGTTTTCAGGTCAACGGTGTATGTAGAGGGAAAAGCTTTTTGTGACAAAACATACAACCCAGCAGCTAATGCAGTATCTACTGTTGCCCATAAAGTTATAATTTTCTTTTCAGACACATTTCTTTTTTTATGTATTTTATACACATCAGTAATCACCTTTGATCAGGTGCAATGATTACATACCAAATCCCAGTTACACTTTATCTATCAAGAATAAATCACATTGTGACAATGATTTCATGAGAAGACGTAAAAATGTTTTATTCCGACTTTATGAGTAACAGTATATATGTAGAAGGTGGCATGCAGCATAGCAGCTAAATGGAGAGGTCCATTGTAGACTGTTGCAGTACTGAACCCTATTGAAAATAAAGGCATGGATGATCCTCTTTTACGTATCTAATCGGCTTTGACTCACTATGAAGCAGCAAGGGCTGAAATAAGACATGAAAGCATCAGAATAAAAAAAAACATACACATTCTGAGACTAAATATAAATATAGCTAAATATTCCACAATTCTGTTTTTGAGCCATAGAATAGAGTAGCAGAATCAGATCTGATGGAATCTGAACAGTTATTGGTAATTACAGCTGCCATTCAGGTACCTACCTTTCTGAGAACATGTTTGAGAAGTTAAAACTTCACTTCACAAGCTAGAAAGGTGAACAAATTCTTGTTTCCTCTCAGATTCCTCTTGAATTACATTATATAAAAAGGTTATTATGGTATTTTGCTCATTGGCATGCATGTGTGTTGGTGTCACCCCAACAGAAAGACCACGAACATCTGGAAAAACTCCACACAGAGATGCAGACAATGGAGGAAAGGCTGCAGGAGGAGAGGATGGAGAGAGTGAAGCTAGAGGTGGAGCTTGGAAGAGAAAAGGATTGCAACCGGGTGAGAACACTAATTGGAAGGCTAATGAGCACAGGTTTATTTTGTGAGGTCTTCCACAAAATATGGATGTTTATTTAAGTCCATATCATTCCGTTCCTGGCTAAATTCACTTTGTACAATCCTAATTGGCTTTCATTTACTGTAAGATGGTTCTGACTTTGTCTTCTGATCTCCGGCCTGCAGGTCCAGTTGAGTGAAACCCGCAGGGAACTGCAGGAATTGAAGGCCAGCCTGAGAGTGGGCCAGATGGAGAAAGAGCAGCTACTTGCAGAAAAACAGGTTAGAAGCACTATTAGATCAGACACAGATACAAGTTTATTGTCAGCTGTTAAAATATTAAGACTAATCTGTAACAATTATCAATTTAATATTGGCTATTAATCAACACATAGCTCATGCTAGAGCATATCTTGTCACACAAACACAAACTTACACATACAATCAATATCTGCTTTTGCATTTTTTAAAGCACAAATGTATTTACAATAATGATAAATTCTACTCCAAAAGTAGGATATATCACACATACACACAAGTACATAGGTGTTGTGAGTGTCCCAGGTGCTGGGAATCTTTTGTCTGTTGTAGTCTTCTTAGTTGTTAGAGTGCAATATAAATTGTTTATAGAGCAATATAAATCAGTGGATTTCAGGGCAGTTGCTGCTGCCACTGTTAAACGATTGCAGAGTTCATGTTTCCTAACCACCATCACATTTTCCTACTGTTGGCACAGAAGATGATCAGTGTTTTTAAAATTGGAGCCCAGCTTAATTTTATCACTCCTCAAATAAGCTTTTGTGAACATAAATTAAACAAATGCACTATTTAGTACTGTGATAATTATGTTCATATAATCACAAATGTTGTACTTGTATTGTATATACGGTATAACCACTCAGTTGGAATTGGACATGATGAGGGTTATGAGGGTGATTGCAGCTGAAGCCATGATAAAAGTCCCGCCCTGGTGTGTGATACGATGACTGTATTTCCCACTAAAGGAGTTGATGGAGTACATCTGTCAGCTGGAGCAGAAGATGGGAACAGTGGCCAGTGCCAAGTGGAGCGCTGCCCCACTCGCCTCTGCAGGTGAGTAGAGCCACACATTAATCTAGTGTATGCCCTGCAGATGTGGACCATAAAAGTGTTAACTATCATTCAACAGCAACCCTAAATATTGTTCAGAATGGCCTGTGGAGCCATGCCTGAAGGAGCAGTGAACACTTTCTTTCTCTTTGCTGCTGTTTCTTTCCAGCAGGGCGCCCTGATGGTGTTTTATCTGACTCTGAGGATGAGAACCCAGAGGCCCTGCAGCCCCTCCGTCCACCCAGGCCTCTGGGACACTACAGCCTGTGTGAGCAGGGTCAGCCTGACTCACTGCTCCCTGTCACCCCTCCCCATTCCCCCAGGGATGTAGAGAGGAGTGCAGTGGTCATCAACCAGCCAGCTCCCCTCTCCTCGCCACACCAGGCTGGCGCTGATACTCTGGCACACAGCTCAGATTCGGTGAGACTATCTGAACCATTCAGTGTCAGCGTTGTGTAATTACTGTATCTGTGATAGTGAAAATGAGCTATGTCTTTATGCTGATAGCCATGCACACCAGTTAAACATGGGCAGTGGGTCGTTTGATACAGACATTATCTCCTAGAAGCAATTAGGCTGCTAGTCGGCAAGTTATTAGAGTGTAATAGCTGTTAGACAGATATGTGTTAAGTGTGTGTCTGTGTGTGTGTGTGTGTGTTGCTATCTGGTGTACAGGAGGAGGAACCTGATCCACTTCAGTGTGGACGACACAGCTCCAGCGAGGACACAGCCCTTTTACTGCCCGAACATGCAGACACTGTTCTCAGGTACGACCGCGCAGCCTAGAAACAAATCATAATTCAAAAAATGCACACAGGAAGAACTCAAAAAATTACAAATATTTTTAAGAGTACACTACAGCATCAACAACTGAGCTTATGTTGACTTTTGTTCTTCCATTATACCAAATCCAGTGAAGACTGTAATTCAGTGTAACATTGTGTTTCATGTGGTTGCCTTTCAGTGGCAGCATTTCCCCTTCTACAGGACAACATGGCAAACCATCCATTAGAATAAAATGACATGACATCAATATATTTCTGTAAATATAATGTGAATGAAACATAAATACATCACCTCATCTGTACACAGATTTTCATCAGCAGTGGTGAAGAAAAATCATCCAATGCTACTTCACAGCTTTATTAAACTTATATTCTGTTATTGTTTTTATTAAGAAGCAGAAATTACAAACTGTGTGTTTGGTAAATAACTGTAACTCTAACCAAAGTTATGCTTGAATGTATTGCAGAGACATTTTTACCTGTGGAATACCCATTGGGAAAGACCTTACTTAAATCACTGATGCTTATCTCAATCTTAGATTTGTGTTGCTTCAATACAGACGAGGCACTTAAGTGTTTTTCCTCATATACAATATTAAGCAGAGGTGTTAGACCACCATTTGGCTTGTGTTGTAGTAAGGTTATAGTAACCTTACATATGCACTTCATACTCTGTGTATCAAAATACAGCTGGAATGTGCAGGAAACATTAAAAACAGTTTATAGATACTAGTGGGAAGTATTTAGTGTGACCTGCCTTTGCAGACAAGTTAAGATTTACTGCACTAACCTTCTAATGTGTTTACACTTGGTTTCTTTAAATGATACTTTATGTCACATAACCAGAGGTCATACTAAATACTGACTTCTGTCTGTAGAAGCCATTTGTTAATGACTGAGTGTGTGTTTATAATGCTGTGCACATAGGGCTGTTTTCATGTTGTATCTTACTAAACAGAATGGGGAAATAAATGTATAGAAATAAATGTATATGCTTTTTACAACCTTACAACATCAAAAAACTTTAGGTGGCCCAAAATCTTTTCCCAGTACTGTAACTGTTTCATATACCATTAGTGATTACTCCTGATCAAAACTCTGTGCCAAAAAACTTTAAATTAAAACCAGATTTTCACATTTGTCACTTTGCAGTTACACAGCTACATTAACACGGGGTGACAACAAACTTTTCCTGTTGCTGTTAAAGTCTCTATATGGAAGATATGTTGTGAATGAACTCACAGTCATGTGCTACTTACCTTTACTCATGACACTAAGGGACTAAGATTAGCGCACATTCACAAGTGACAATGAGCCACAATTGCAACAAATCAAACCCTGTTGGAAATTTAATGTTGAGAAATGGAGATTTGCATTACCGGCTGCATATTAAAATGGAAAATTTCTTTGAGACCAGACAAGCCAACAAATTTCTGCCTGTCACGCTGGCTAGTTTAAACTCCAGCAATGCATCATATTTTATGAGCTCATGACTTGATTTGTGTGTACAGCCTTACTCTGCAAAGTAATTAGCGAACATAGCCACCAGATAAATGCAGTGGAGGAGAAAGTATCATATTTCTCCCTGAAATGTGGAAGAGTGAAACCATAAAGTATCTCAAAGTGGAAGAATGGTACACAGTACTTCACAATACCTGAGTGAATCTACGCGGTTACTTTCCTTCTCAGATCTTACAAAAGTAGTTACAGGCGCATATAGTGAATTTTCAAAGCTTTCTAATGCACACAGACAACATGCAAGCGGTTATTTATGATGACAGGGTGGCTGGAAGATGGAAGTTTTGAATATGCGGTCGTAAAAGAAGTTGAGTCAGGGTGAGGCGGGGGAGACTGTGCGAGACAGAGCTGGGCTGTGGGAGGGGCGAGATGGGAGGACAAGGGGACAGATAAGTTGACAGCAAGCTGTAGCAATGATTTACCTGAGGGGTGTACCGCAGTCACGGGCCAATTTTCAGCATCATTAAAGCCTTCGCTCTCCCACTCACCCGCTCTTTCAGTCTAACCTCCTCTTTCAACCAGAATGTGTGTTTCTTTCAGTTTTTGCACTCACGCACTCTGCTTTGTGTCTTCCTCCAGTGATCTGGCCGACACCTCGCTATGGTAACCAGTGGACATTCACCCACGGCGACCGATCAAAGGGAGAAGGTGGACTTTATTGGAGTCGGTGTGACTCCGCATTACTTCCACTAACAAGCACATATATAGCTCACTGACTCAGAAAAACACAGAAACAGAAAAATATGTTTATATGCAATTTCCATGGTATCTGCAGTGATCCTTTTCTCCTTCTAGACTATTGTGTTGTTGCCTTTACTGTTTGTTGTTAGAAATGACATAATGCTGGTGGTGGCAGGTCAACACCGTGTTTATGACTGACATAAGACTGTTGCACAGTTTGAAGCAGTGGTCTTTTAGGCAACAGGCTCTGGCATTAGAGAGTTTGCGGGCTGTTGCAGAATGATTTCTGTTGAATCATTGCTATGTCGAGAGCTTTACGATGGATGTTATGTCGTTTTTATGACATTTGTGATTAGGAGTCATGACAGGCACTGTAATTATGATGTTTTGTGCAGGTCCCCGGCTCTGCTGGAAATCATAGCAAAACTCTCTTCCAGCTTTAAATTCTCCACAGCGGTTTTGAACACTATTCATGATAGCATAAAGTAACGATACAGCCTCATGCTAGAATTATAATGCAGTAATGTCGCTCTATGACATCATATTTCTCCTCCATTTACTCTGAACTAAGATTTGATATGCACTTTCTTGTAGGCATTAGCAGTTGATTGTTGTCACCCAGATGCAGTTAAGAAGATTTAGTGATGCAGAGGCGTTCGTAGATGGATAAGCATTCGACATATGAGTTTATTGAACAGATTGTGTTTAAAGTCTATTAAGATAAACGCCAGCTGCAACTTGCTACTTCAGTAACTTTATATCATAATTATTATAAAATTAATGCTGATAAGCTTTTCACTGTAGATAAGCTGCAGTTTTTACCTCGTAATGAACCTGGATTTTACATTTTAGAATAACTGACACAAAATGCTAACTTCATTTGGATATTTAGAGCTCTTCTTTATTACACTTTGTATTGTACAGAAATCCTTATTCACATGCCATTCTAAATTTGTGCCTGAAAAAATAAAACTACACAAAAGTTTTGCAAAAAAAAAAAAAAAAATCATCTTTACAGATCCTCACATCATAACATGGTGTTGGTATCCCCCCCTAGTCTATGGCATTATATTGCCTAATAAAAACTGCTGCCTACCTTTTAATCAATACTGTATGCATTTTTCATGATTTTCTATTTATAATTAACGTGAGTTATGCTGCAATCAGACTATATTCAGGTTTAGGTTGAAATAGGTAGGTGTTCAGTTCAGTTCACACAACATTTTGTGGAATGTGTGGCAAAATTTTCCATGCTTGGCTAAGATTTGCTAGACACTTTGATGCTTGATTTTACCGGCTATATTTGCACCCTATTTTTACTATAGATGAATTTCTAGATAAAAAGTTGATATGTATACTTAAAGTGTGTCGGTCATGTCCTTTCATTATTATCTTAATCATTACCATCGTGTGTAGTGTTTACGCGTACTTTATCTACTTTTTTTTTTGTTTCCTGATGTGTCACTTTTTGACTGTTGCAAGGTGCTATCACTGAAGGGCAACGATACCAGCATGATGAGTTCAGGAGAGATTGGAAATGTGTCAACAGTCTGCGAAAGCAACTGGTTTGAATGTTTAAAGCAGATTTATTGAAGTAATCGTAACAAGCAGACTCAGAAGGTTTTGTAGTACAGGTCTTGTCATTTACCTTGTGTCACTGTGTAATCTGGTGTTGCAGTACGTGTTAATCGTCTTCATATGTAGAAGTGTGAGAAGTATTTTCAGGAGCCTGGTGTTTTTACCCAGAAGATTGCACTCTACATGCATTCTCCGCAGTCCTTATTTGTGGTTGTCATCTGGTTTATGTCTTGAGGAAGTTATTTTTTTGTTGATCCGCCGAGAGCTTCCAGGATGAGTGCTCCTCGTCAGGACACCGCCGCACATTGCAATAAAGCTCCTGTGGTTATGGTTTGTTTTGAAGTTTTGTGTGTGAAGGTTATCCCACATGTACACCCTCTGTGTATTTTCTTATCAGCCATGTAACAGGGTTTGGGTGGGGTTCTGTATAATAAAATGGTTTATGTATCCATTATTGGGTCTAATGTGTCTTTTTCTGGCCAAAGATCATAGTAATATTTTGATCCTCACATGACATTTCACTGGTAATTAACTATGCCATTTCTTTTCACACAACTATATAGCCTATTCCCTCTTGGCTCATTGCCTGTTTCAGATACATTCCTCGTCTCTTGACTTTTTTTTTTTCGTCTGTACTCACCTTTGACTCTTCTGCAGTCTCCCCTCAGGGCTGACCTCCTCATCATCTCCAGTCTCATACCTCCCTACTCCTCTGGCACTTTTCTTCACCCTCTTTTAAGCTCTCGTCTTCCACACTCCCTCCATCTTAAGTCTGGGGTGACGATAGCTAATTATAAAATCAATGATGCTGGGCTGCCTAGTTTACAGCCCCCTCTAAAACCTTAACTGGGAAATCACTGTGGGATTGATGACTCCCTCACTCTTTATCTCTTTTAATTAGAAATGTAAAAGATATGAAGACCCAGAGGCCAGAACACATCTCCTAGTTTTTATGACCCCGACGCCTACCGTCCCCAGCTCCCACTCCCCTGCCCAAATCACCCCTTCCTCTACCTGGCCTTGTTTATTTCCAAAGCTTCTCCCTTCATTTACCTCCCTGCTGGCACACCCTCCATTCTCACTCCAGTCACAGATACCTTTACCCATTTCTTCATCACTTTCTCCATTACCCTTTCTTTAAGATCGCCCGCTCGCACAGGGGGAAGGTGTTAAATTTATGGTCTTTGTACTTCAAAACGTTTCTCACCTTCCCCTCACCTCTCCTCTCTTCCCTTGACTGATTCCCAACCCTCCCTGGAGTTGCTGCATTTGTAACAAATGATGAACATGTCCTTTTTGTCTGTTCTGACCCAACCAGGAGACACAGTGTAAATGATGCGGTATTTCACATTATGACCCTGCTCCCAACTCCAAGCATCCAGCATATGACACCTACACCTTGCTGTCTTGTATATAGCTGCAGGTCCACATAGAAGATGCTCCAGTTATTTATCATATCTAGACCCGGTCCCATGCATCTCCATTCTGTACCTTTATCACACCCGGAGCCAGAGACCTAACTGCTGCCAGGAGCACTTGGGTTCACTGAGCTTTATTCCCTCGATCATTCTCCCAGGCAGCAGCAGCAGCTCCAGCTCCAGTATGTTGACTGAGGTACCGCTGCAATTTGTTCATATCCGGAGCGAACTCAACAAATGTGCAGAGTGGTCTCTTTTTGAGTTTAAATATTCAGATGAATTCCATTGATATTCAGCGCTCATGACCATCTTTTATAGATTCTTTACTATTTTTTGTAAATAATTGATATCCTGTGGCTGCTGGGATATTACACTGGATATTTTTTCTGCCTTTTACTAATTCATTGAACAATTCTACCTTTTTCCAGGGGCACTGGTTATCACATTTCCATCCTTTTTTTAAAAAAAAAAATGACTATGAATAAGCCTTCCCGCCTTATAATTAGTTAATCAAGCATCACTGATGTGGAAGGATGAGTATATGGAAAGCTTGCTGGCTCCTTTAAATTCCCTCAAGCACACCCAAACCCTCCCATGGGTTCCCATGGCAACACCATCCAGGGGCTCAGTATACGAGGCCATTTGATTGTTCCTTGTAAAATAGTGTATAATGTATGGGCCTTATTTTAATTCCAGTGTGGTGTTATTGATCTGTCTTTAATGATAGTTAATTAAAGCAATCATATAATTGATAGAATCTCATCTCTGTTTATCACCCTCTTCTGATTCTATCTTCTGTGTCTCTATTAATAAAATCAAGGTGAGGCATCCCACAGTGAGCAGGAGTTTACTATCAGTAGCCTTTTACTGCGAGGGCTTCCATTCTTTAGTGGAAAATAATTAATCAGGGCATCAAGAGGACATGATCTCGTAAGTGATAATGATATATCTCCTTATAGTGTTTTTAACCTGGACAAATACAGATCTCTTGGAATCTATAGCACTGTTTACTATTGTGCAATCTATTATATATATTTTTTGCACAAGCAATGTTTTCTTTAAGATTTTATCAATCAGTGCATTTGTCCAAACATCTGGACAAACAAGCCGTTTCTGGGAATATCATCGTACTGCTACAGCATCTCCTCATAAGTCTGTAGTAGAAGCAAATTCAACTGACTCTCTTACATGCAGCTACTAAACAAATGTTCCAGTTAATATCAGAAGTTTGATAAAATCTTTCCCCTTTTTTGAGCAAGCACAGACATCTGTTTTCTCTGCCGGACATCACATGAGGACATAACTCATAACTCTTACATCCCAGTATGTCTGATCTAATTTATTTATTTTCTATTTTTTGCTCTCTTTTTTACTGGCACATGGCATGATATTGAACTCTCTAACACTCAACTGATAAATCAAACCGGAAAGTCCCATTTTGTAACTTTTAGATCCCACTATCTTTGAGACAAAACTATGTGAAAGAGTTAGTTGGTGGTGAAATGTTTATACTACTACCTGCTCTTCTCTAACTACAGGGTGAACAAATCTTAGGAGCAGACCTTTATCTGATGTCCTTGTTCAGCAGGAAGCTCTGATTTATTACCCTATGCACCCACAGCTCTCCATGACCCAACAGACCCTGCTCTTATCCTCCATGCAGGGTGCAACACTGCATGCAGTATGCACCCTACAGTCATGGTGCAAGAGCTCCCTCTACTGATGTATATGTGTAATGCAAGATCACACATAAAAGTTACTTGGACACAGTATTGGGAAAGTTACTTTGATATGAACTATGCTGTATAATACAAAATACATGCCGTTAAATGTTATTTGTTACATATTCTGTTGACCTGCTCAAAGCGACTAACATATTTTACCGTGAATTATTTCAACATTGACTTCTATTATTACAGAATATGTACATAACAGTGTGACTGAATGTGGAATTCACACAGTACTGAACCCAACAAGCCATTATTACATGTAAATATGAAGACCTGGTTTTTCCTAGATCTTTTATTTTCCAATGCATCAAATCAGAATAAAACCAGTAAACAAAGATTAAAATAAATATGTGGACAAAAATACTGGGACACATCACATCCTATAAGTTGTATGATTTCACATTAACATCAATTTCAAATATGAACATGAATATGTTCATGTTAGTTGTTGCCAATAATCATTAGAAATGTTAAATCAATATTTTTTTAGTATAATGGCTGACTTTTCATAGTGAAAGTTGAAGAAATCTGACAGCTTCTTGTGGTTTTACATGATTATTTATGGTCAGAATGTGACGAATATATCTATTCAATACATCTAGAGGTAGAACATTTAAAAAAAAAAAAAAAAGTAA
Source organism: Sphaeramia orbicularis (assembly GCF_902148855.1). Taxonomy (NCBI): domain Eukaryota; kingdom Metazoa; phylum Chordata; class Actinopteri; order Kurtiformes; family Apogonidae; genus Sphaeramia; species Sphaeramia orbicularis. The sequence continues at coordinate 35,209,047 of NC_043963.1, forward strand.
TAATCGTGAAAAAAGTTTAGTAAAATTAAGGAAACACAAACTGAAGCATTATGCAAATGTTTTAGATGACAATGAAAACTAAAATAACCCTAAAAACATATATTGTAATGTTATTTGCAATAAATTGACATGACACCTGAATTCACTGTGTCCCAATACTTTTGTCTATTTTGTGTTCATGAATATCATTCCAAAGTAGAACCAGCATAGGCTACACATGCATACACTTCTATGATGCAGATGCTGTGTTTTGCTTTCAAAGAGAATGTGTTAACTTAAAAAAGTAAACCCTTCTAATGATCTCTCCATTTTAACAATATGACTGTATTCTCATTCCCACATACTTAAAATTAGACTGTAACTTAACACAGATATTTATTTTGTAGTCTTAACCCATAAAGACCCAAACCTCCACTGGTGACCAAAAGCATCTACTGATCTAAAATGTTTAACAATGTCTGAACCAGTAAACCTATTAATATGTTGAAATAATTCAAGTAAAATGCAGTTTTTCATCTTTTCATGGTCATCAGGTATGACCCATTTGGATGTTCAGAGGCTCCGTAGTGAACGTGGAAACACTGTCATCTTCTACATTGATTCACCAGTAAAAGCCATGGAGTTGGATCAATGCCAGTAGATGGAGACACTTGGTTTTCTTTTTATTTAATATCTTTGCCGAAAAAAGTCACTTTTTCTTCAGCTTTCTCTGTTTTGATATAACCTTTGAATTTACTTTGAGTTTTCAAGAACATCTAAATTAAATATAAGAAAATACATGATTTACAGTGAAAAATGCAAAATATAGAGGATAATGTTATAATAAATGGTGATAAATTGCTTAAGAAAGGTTAAATACAGAGAAAAATTCATTTGGGAACTGACAAAAGTAGCACTGGGTCTTTATGGGTTAATATTTATTCTAAATACATGCATTCTGCTGCTACCCGGTGCTGTTTTTGTTTACAATGTTTGTAAGTTGTATAAAAATATGCTTTCCAATAATAAAACATTTTATTCAAAGAAAACATTTTTGTGACAAAAATCAAAAATTGTCCAGTAATCTCACAAAAGTAGTTTATTGTGCCTCTTACTGTTTATATGGCTTTTCTTTGTATGACAAGAGTTGACATAAACAGAGGGTTAACAACACCTTGGCCATGTTGAAAGAACTAACAAAAAAAAAAAACAATACAACATAATCTCAATGATCCGCCGGTGGCAGAGAGAAGGGATGAGGTTATCACACAAGAGTTTTTGTGTGACAGCACCATACAAAGACATTCACCCGATGACTAAAAACATGTAACAGCGTTCACTCTCTCACACACACACAAACACTCACACACTCAAAATGAGGAGACCTGCCCATGTTCAGAGATGGGACCTCTCATCGCTACAGAAATGAAGTTCATATTGCTTCAAAGAGAGACAGAAAAAACCTCTGTATATCAGCTGCGCTTTCCCAGCCGATTGCCTGGTGAGACGTTTTGGCAATAAAGAAATGATACATGAGAACACATAATCCTCCACAGCTCCTTTTAAAAGAAGTGGGGATATACACAAGAAGACAAGATGATATAATGGCTTTTGGGATGAGAAGGCAGTTTGCTGCATGGATGCCAGCATGAACTCAGGCAGGGCAGAGCTGATGATTTTTGCCCCCGTGGGAGAGTCAAACTAGCATCCATGCTGTTCTTCAGACTAATCACCTTCTATGTACACAAAAAAAGGGTTGTTGAGCTGATCAAAACTGAATACACACATAAATATTGCCTGTTTCTAGCATGCCTGCAAGCAGCTAGGGTTTGGTCCTCACTGAAAAGCCCTGAGTCTGATTCCAAAATGTCCTCCATAAAGATTCCTGCTTTCCACTTGCATAATGTCTTTGTTCATTGTGTTGATGCATAATGTCGCTACTATGTATGGAAGATTTCTGTCTGTGCTGAAAGTGTGCATTTGTGTGTGTGTGTATTTGTCTACTGACATCATCGGGGAGTGCTCTAAGTTTGATTGTATATATGTTGGACATGTTAATGGAGATAGAACGTCTACTCTCAGTGGATGAGATGCACCGTACTTGAATACAGGATCACAAAAGTGCTACATATACGGTCAAGTGTAAATCTCTGTCCGGGCGCTCGATGCCGGGTCGGTACATCTGTTCCAACTGAGAGTAGAGTGAAAGGAGTGTGTTGGTGTAAATAAACTGTGCATGATTTTTTTTTTTTCTTGGGGGCGTGTCTTGTCATTAGTGCATGTGTGTGAGTGAGCGCTCTGCTGTAAGGATTGTACAGATTGGATCATGGCTGGAGTCCCTGCCAGTAGTCAATCTCATGCTCCGAAGATGACTTTTCCTAACTTTGGCACAAAGGTACGTACTTTTCTGCAGTGACAGCATATGTTGGCTGCAAAGAGAGCAAAACAGAATAATGCCAATTCCCTGATAACAGAAACTAATTAAGTCACTGTAACAAAACAATAGACCTCTAGGTTGATTATCATTGACATCCACAATGAGCCAAAGTGCCCATAAAAGCCCCAGCTAAGCATATGTAGCTGTTAAGGAAGACCCAGCCAGTTCTGATTACCCTTCTTTCCCTCTGAATATCTTCTCGGGAAAGCTCTTCAAAGAAAAAAAAACTTGTCTAAAGGATTCATATATAAAACCAGAATAACAAATAAAGACAAAAATATAATGGTATATAGATATGTATGGACTTAATTCATAAATTGAAAAAAGGAAAAAACTGGAAAACAATATTCAAATGCAATAACCACAAAAACAAAGATTAGCATACTCATTTGGTTTTGCCCTGTACTATTGTTTTCTTTTGAGAAATGTGCTTGTTGTAATCCATCAGCATCAACTGCTCACTTCTGGTATCTGGTTTGGCCGTTCCCCTATTTAGATATAAACGACAACAGTGGAAAAAAAAAAAAAAGAAACATTTAGCTTTCTCAAAGAGGTTATGTTCTTTTTGTCAAGTTAACTCCGCTCTTGGCTACGCCAGGAGTTCTTATGGTTTACTGTCATCTCTCCTTTACTTGTTTCTGTAGTTCACTTGTCATGGACCATGTGGCCTGAGTTAGGAGTGTCTGTACACATAACACTCTGCTGTGCTCCACTGCAGAGACACAATGATGTGCAGTAAGGAGAGAGGAAGGGGGAAGGAAAGGCCAGCATTTTCTTGAGGTGAAACTGTGTTGTTTTGTCTCATTTTATGTCTGCATGTGTTTCTGTGTATGCCTGTAAATCTGCTTGTGTATGTCTGCGTTGGTAGAAAAAATTGCTCTGTTCTGTTCTGTTCACTGTGCCCTCCCAACAAGGCCTTTCCTCGACCCATCTATAGCTTCCAGGACCCCCCAGGGCTCCCCGTCACTGTCCGAGCCTCTGTCTCGTTCTTCGTCCCCCACATCGTCGTCATCGTCCTCATCCTCCTCTTCCGGCGACGGCTCGCTGCCGTTCTCCGTGGCCCAGCTGTCGTCCTCGTCCTCGGCTTCCTGCTTCAGAACCAGTGCTGGAGGTGGAGGTGGTGGAGGAGGGGGCGGCGGCGGGCTCTCATTGGACTCTGTTTGGTCGTCGAAGGCCTCTGGGTTCTCGAGCATCTCCCTGATCAAAGGAGGCATTGGCCCTGGGATCTCCATCTTCAGAGTGATGGCTCTCTCTGCGCCTGAACATAGACAACATGGGGGAAGAAGACGATGAGCAGCGTTCTACCAAAAGGGTCTGTCATCCAAAACATAAATGATGCAAGTCATAGACAGGTAGGAATCCACTCTAACACATTACACCACCAGCTTTTAGGGAACTTTTTTCACTTTTTAATGATAAGGCAAGGCAAATGTATTTATATAGCACCATTCATGCACAAGGCAATTCAAAGTGCTTTACAAAGGCATAAAATTACAATAAAATCATAGGGAATAAATCAATGATAAATGACAAAACATTTCAAAACATCCATGAGTGATGCTTTATCTTTGTCACAAGAAAATCCAAGTTAGACCTGAAGTTAACTTGATGATACTGAATGCATCATTTCAATTAATGGTGGCTAAATTACATAATAATAAAGAATCATATTCAATGGCCATGAGAGACTTTTTGTTTTTTGTTAAAGGTGAAAATGTACAATAATAAACATTGCACTTGTATTTCTGCTCCATTTTATCTGTATTTTATTTGTTTTATATGTTGATGTAAGTTCCTGTCTTTCATTGGACTATAGGGATTTTTTTTTTCCTTTATGTTCAGCCATGGATAAGTTTTGTTCTGATCAATAATGACAATAATACTGTTGTTTTGTTTAGTCTGTGCTGTTAATTTTTGGATCTTGTTTGCAAGTTTGGAATGTTTTTTTTTTTTTCTAATACACAAATGAAAAAAAAAAGAACATAATATAAGTAGAAGTAGTCACTGCAGCCCAGGAAAAACATTAAAATAAAATCATATCATTTTCTGTTTTACAAAAGGTGAGAAAGAAATGCAGGTTCTTGATAAATATTGATATCTAACCAGTACAGCAAAAAATGCCTTTACATTGATGGATTTTTACATAATAATCACTATTTTATTTTCATCCTATCATAAATATCTATTGAACTATAAATTATTTCTGAAAATTTGGTAAAAAATGTTAAAAAAAAAAAAAAAAAAGCCAGATACAATCATAAAGCTCTAAGTTTATGATACTTTGTATAATTCTTAATGGTAAGAATCAGTGAGCTGGTATCTTTATTACAGTGAACCACTGATCAGTCATGCTTATGCATCAGTCATACATCGGTGAAAATGTTACACCTGATCCATGCTAATGATCCTACAGAAAAATGTACATGGATACGAAAATTTGTATAGTGATATAAAGCGACTACTTAATATTTTACACATCATGTGTTTCCTGTTTTATTTACTTCACACTTTACATCCTGTATTAAGCAGCAGCAGTTGGCAGAGCCTTGAGTCTCACAAATTGGTCATGACAGCAGTCAGATTGTTTTCAGTGATCACACTGTGTCCCAGAAATGAGACTATCCATACTGACCCTTGGTGCTGATGCCCCTAAGGTCAGTGATCTTCATCAGCATGCGAGGGAACATGTGGGGCTTGTTGGGGCGGCGGCGCCGTGCGTAGATCTTTAGCGCCTCAAGTAAAGGTTCTTGCAGCTTATCCACTTTCTGAGGCTCCTCTAGATCCATACGGTCTAATGGTGAATGCAAAAGACACAATTATTGGGGGAATTATCAATTTCAGCCACAATATATAGATTTTTTTTTTTTATGTTGTATGAACTGTGCAGACAAAGACACCAGCAACTTCCTCTTTTTAACAGATCTTAAGTGCATGGGTGATGCAGTACCTCCACAGATGAGGCAGATGGCACTAAGGAGGCCCGTCTCTGTGTCATCCATCTCCAGGGGTAAGAGCTGGCCGGCAAAGGCAAACACCAGATCTGTGAGTGGTCCAAAGCCAGCGTTGTGCATCTGAGTCCGATTAAGAGTCAGGCCATCTGAGAAGGTCATAGTGTCCTGTTCAGGAGTGTAGCGTGTGCAGATCCTCAGCATCTGTGTGCAGCAGAAAATAAGACGTGAGCAAAAGAGATATAAAGATGATAAAAAGCCCTTCAGAACCAAATTAAATCCATTCAAAAGAAAAAAAAAAGTAACACAGACAAGCATTAGCTTAAGGTTTTGAAATTTATAACATATGCACAGTAACAGGAGGTGACATACACTATTCGGCAAGTAAAGCATGGAGACGTTTCTGACAAGAACAGGAAAATGTAAATCACATGACGAACCAAGAGTGACTGTTACATAACGTCACAGGTACAAAAATAAAAGGCTGTCAAGTAGACAAAGGACTGCCTATAGAGCCTCATTTCAGCCTGTTTAACCTCTGTTCAGTCGCCTACTGCACTCTGTACTCACCTAAACTATGTGTTAATACAGCTGAATGAAAATTTATAGTCATTTCTTTATGTTTATTACATCATGAGTATGAAATGGTTATTCAGTCACACTCTAAATGGAACCCCAGTCACAGAAGCAGCAGCATTATGAGGATAAAATACTGATTCTATAATTGTGATACTATCGGACACATTAACAAAGTGACAGAAAGTAATTATAAGTTCAGTTCAGTTCAGTTCAGTTCAAGTAGCCAGCTAATAATGTTCAGTTTCAGTTGCTCAGTTTACATATTGCAACATCAACCCAAAGAAGCTGACACATCGAAAGAGCAGTTATTGAAAATGATGTGGTCTGCTGATGAATAAATTGACTGACAGCAATTAAACACTGTTAAATAGTTACATGTTCTTTTATTGATACTTTTAACACTGAAAGTGAGAAACCAAACTCTTGTTTTATGATTATAATATGAAGTAAGTAATTAAATACAATATTATTAATAATCTAGGTCCTAAGAATATATACTGATCCACAAAGGGGGGGGGGCCCTGGCACAAACCAACTTTTACCGCTTTTCACCACCAGATGCCAGTGTTTCCAAATCTCAATGTGAACGGTTTCCTTGGAGTCACAAAGGATTGTCCTATGAGAGTGAGTTAAGACTACAGGAAAGTTCTATGTTTCTATATAAAAAAGAGCAGCTCTGTACCAGTATGTCCAGACAGGCCGACTTGAGTAGAGTGATCTGGTCAGCGATGGTAAGGGTGGTAAAACCTGGCAGCCGCTTGGCAAATTCCACAATCTTGATGATGCATTTGGTGGAGAGCTCACTGAACTTGTCCCATAGACCCAGGTCCAGCTGGACACGGTGATCTGAGCTAGAGTTCTGAACAGACAGACACAAACACGCAGGGATCAGCATGCTGTAGGCTGCTTGCATCAAGACCGAGGGTATTGCGCCTCACAACACATTTACATTTTACATCAATCAAGGACAAAAATCCATTTACATGTTGCATCAATCATTTAGAGGCCACACAGATGGCCTAATGGGGAACTGAATTAGTTAAGCCACCGCTATGTTGAGAAAGCCATGGTGAATTTGCGTCTTTGCATGCAATTTAGGAACCCCAGTGACGCATTGCTTGCAGAAAGTTGCTTCACACACTATGATTGCAGTGTAGAGTGGGGTGTGTGTGAATGTAAATGTGTGGAACTTACGGTGGTGTATTTGCCAAGTTGGCAAAGTGATGGGAAGGTTTCTTGGTGGGCTTTGCTGACTTTATTGACCAGCTCTTCCAATTCGCCACTTAGTTCATAGCTCTCTGGAAGCACAACCTCTTCCTTCACATCCTTTTTCTTCTTGTTTCTGTCATTACGCACCGCTACGTAAAGAAGAACAAGAAAACAGAGCTGTTAAAAGAGAAATTCGCCACTTGGTTGTCCATCTCTCTACTCCACTCTTTCCCTCCTCTCCCTCCTCCTCCCATACTTTCCTTCCTCTCAGGATATCCAGTAATAGCAGAGGCACAATGTGATCCCGGTCTTAACACACATCCCACACAAACATTACACCCACATACATGTCCCATGGGCTCTGTGAAGGGCAAGAAACTGCCACTTACACACAGCCATCCCGACACAAGGTCACATTAAAGAAAGCGCAAAACTGGAACTCTGATTGTGCAAGTGTGAATCCTGCTGCTGTTATTTCTAGCAAAAGCTAAAATTGCTTTTCTGCTTTTGTGCCTTTATGAATGAAAGCAATGTTTGTGCTGAGTAGAACAGTGAGGTTTCACGGTGCAACAGGAAGTCAGAATCATTTTGTAAAGCGATTAGTCATATGATTGGTACAGTGCCCAGC